>NC_056742.1:133994420-134026920 GCF_019279795.1 Protopterus annectens | reverse complement strand
GTCAGCAGCAGCATTCCTCATGTTTTGTTTAACTGCTCCCTGCTGGAGTTAGTTGGGAAGCTGTTTGTCCCTCTACCTTCCTGCATGGCTAGCTATTACAAAGGAACATTGGATAAGGATAGTGATATCTAGAGGTATACAGAACACTGCCACATCTACCCATATTTACAGTTGTTACACTTGACCAACAGTTTATCTCATCAAAAGTTATCAGCAAGAATACATGTCACAACCTTCTTATAAAAAGAGCCTTTCATTTGGCCCCACCAGACCAGACCAGACCAGACCAGAAAGGATCAGGATATCACTGTAGATTATTTTGTAGTGCAAAAGCCAACTCAGGACTTCATGGCTTTTTTCATTTTTAGTCGCATAAACAATTTTGTTGCCAAATAAATATTTGAGTGGTCACAGTGCAGTTTGTACTTCCATGCTTACCTAAAACAGCTTGGATAAGTGCTGCAGACCTCTGGGTTTCCTACTTCCGTATCAAGATAGGCAAGATGTCCATGTTGTATCTCCACTTCCAGGTAGGAGCCAGCCAATAACAATTCATAACTCTTCCATTTTGCTTCACCACAGCCCCAGGATAGCCATATGCATGCCTGTTTAGTAACTATCCAGGGGCAGCAGGAAGACAAAATTTTCCATTACCTAGATGATTAACTCCTAGTTTCTTCTTCTCTATGAGATATGCTTTTGAACCACAAACAACTTCTCAAAATGTTCTAACCTTTGAGTATAACAATGAGCCTTGCAAAATCACACGTGGAACCATCGTAGCTGTTTACATGCATCAGCTACAAACTGAACATTTTAACATGGAGAGCCTGTATTCCCCAGGCAGAGTTCAGCCTCTCCAGCGCAAAGTTTTCCTTCCTGCGGTGCCATCTGCAAGATATCACATGAGAGGATTTTAGGGGACATTGTTTTCAAGTCAGGATATTGAAAGCTTGCATGAACAATTTCATATGGTGAATGATTCTGTCTGACTTCGTGCAGAGCACACTATTTCAAATCCCCACTCCAACGGTGGTAGTAACCAAGGACCCCACTGTCATATGATGGGGAAGCCTTTTAAACAGCTAACTGTCCAAGGTGCCTAAACATCCACACATGCCAGTCTTCACTTCATTGTACTGGAAATGAGGGGTGTCTTTCTAACCCCTCTAACATTCCAGGACTCTGTGCCTCAGGGTGTGATAGACATGTATTCTAACAGCATGGCATTGGTGTGATACATGAGCAAGCAAAGGGGAGACCATCTGCTACTTCATGTTAAGACGTTGTGTGGGCTTAAGAATTGCCTGTGTTATCCAACTGCTTTCTGAAAGCCAATTATATTCAAGGTGAAGATGGCTGTGGACAGGCTTATCCAGTGTTTGCTCTTGGGTGGTGCAGAAACTTTTCTGTCACTGGGGCAAGCCTTATTGCAAACTTTTACCTCCCAAATCAGTACCAAGTGCAGAAGGGTTTAGCCCCTTACCCCTTCAGAGCAAATCTGGAGATACACAGACCAAGAGGTGCCCCTCTCCGGGCTTCACTACACTTCCACCATCATTTCCTCTGATGATATGGATCACCTGGAAGGCACAATAACGCAAGTCCAAAGTCATTCTGTTAGACCCACTTTGGCCTTGACATGTATGGTTTCCCTGCTTTTTCTTCACCTGTTGGAGAAAGCTGTCCACCTTTGCCCATTCAGGACCCTGCTATTGTACCTGTCTGATAAATCATAAATGACACCTAGGTCATCACTTCTTCAATGCTTATGTCTAGCTGCCCTTTTTTTTAACTTACATTAATGACAAGTAATCCTTCCTTTCTTTCTATGGTTGCTCAAATAATCACTTCTTCCTCAAAGCCTAACAAATGTAAAATGTATAAGTGAAAGTAGATGAGCTTCTCCTTATGGGACACTCAAGTTGTTTGGATCCATTTGCTGCTTCAAAACCCTCTGTTTTGGAAAACCTAGTTCATATGTTTGACTCTAGACTCAGTTGTTAATTTATTAAGGGCCATTTAGATGCTGAAACAAATTTTCACCAAGGAGCTAATTCCTTATCTCTGGCTTTTCTAAAAGTCTAGGAAACTATTTTTTTGGACTACACAAGCACAAAAATACAGACAAGCATGTCATGTAAGCCCCACAACACTTTGGTACCCACTTGTCATCTGCTGCTGACAGGCTAGTATCAGCAGACTCTGCCTGTATAATTTAGAAGGTTTATTGGGTTTTGTGGTGCTGGTGCCACCATCGGTGCTTCATTGGACCTCCACTTTAGAGGCTTCATAAGTGCTGAAGAGTGTCCACATGTACTTCTGTGCACTTCACCCCTACTGTTCATGAGTGCAAGTGCCTTATCACCCAGTATGTTCTTTCCACCAGTGTACGATTTGTCACTGGCTGTATCTTGCATGTGTGTAACATAACGATACTCATTGGCATAGGTTGTTCTGTCTTGTAAATCCTGTACCAGTGCTTCTTTTTGCCAGGATTGTATTTAGCAGGTGTGCACCAGCCTGAATTTTAATAGGAAAACTACAAT
Organism: Protopterus annectens; assembly: GCF_019279795.1. Taxonomy (NCBI): domain Eukaryota; kingdom Metazoa; phylum Chordata; order Ceratodontiformes; family Protopteridae; genus Protopterus; species Protopterus annectens. The sequence continues at coordinate 134,024,371 of NC_056742.1, read as the reverse complement.
GACTATCTCGTTTAGGTGAACAAAGTGAGGAGCTAAACATCTTGACAGCCTTTTTTCAGTTGTGTTTGTTGGCTCTTTTGTGTAGAATGTTATTTCACTATTATATTTGGATAAATAGCCACACCGAAATTGCCTCCTTAAAGAGTGTTTAATGCCTTCAGGTTAGTGTGATAAACAATGTAAACTTAGCTTATATTACATGGTGACAATTATATGTATGTTTGTCTTCATGTGTTACAGATGAATATGCATTAAAAGTTTTGTTCTCAGTGAGGCCGTCTGCATATTTTCTTCTCATGAGGTTGTAAGACAGTAACTGTTATGATAGCAGCATGCAGCATTGTTCCAAGGGAGGATTATGGCTTTATCTTGAAATTAAGTAATAATAAAATATTAAAATGCAATACAATTCTGCATTCAAGCAAATTTGCATTGATATTAAGTACCAAGAATAATAGTATATTAAATATTTAGAGAAAGTAAAACTGTATTCTTCTAGACCCACCACGTACAGCATCGTAGAAAACAATAGGGAGGTCTTCTGTTTTAAATCTGCATGATTACCTGTTTACTACCCCTTGTGATGACTTATCCCAGAAATTCAGCAGACCCACATACGTATAATGTAGGAACCTTACCAGATGATCTAAGTGATCATATGCTAACTTATATAATAAGACAAAAGAATGACATCTCTAACACTCCAGCCTATAGGATATCACAAACAAAGAAACACTTTAACCCTGTACTTTTCCAAAATGAACTTAAAGCTTGTGACTGGAAACCTCTAAAATACTCCCACTAGATGAGGCTGTTAAATATTTTAACTCTAAATTTCTTGCAATCCTAGATGAGCATGCACCTAAATGATCTATTAGAATAAAATCCAAACCAGCCCCCTGGCTAACAAAAGAGACTAGTCAAAAAATACTACTTAGAAATAAAGCTTGGGACAATTGGAGAACTAACAGAACCTCCCCTGAATGACAAACCTTTAGACAGCTGAGAAACATAACTAAAAAGGTTATACTCTCTGACAAAAAGAACTACTATAGTAAGCTACAACAAACACACCATAAGAATCCTCAGAAATTTTGGACTAACATGAATAGGCTCCTCAAACCTGGTCAGTCTAGCACACCATCCCCTCATGATGCAGATCATAACACTCCACTTCAAATAGCCAACAACTTCAACACCTACTTCACAGTACAATCCTTAGCTAGCCAGCTTTCCACTGATAACATGAGGCTCCCTTCTACAGCTGGATCTCTACCAACTTTTAGATTTCATCCTATCTCAACCACGTTCATCTACAAAATCTTACTAAAGCTTAAGCCCTGTACTCCTTCAGCTGACCAGTTACCTTCTGAGTATTAGCAAATAGCAGCTAAAGTTATTGCCTTTCCCATATCCATCCTACTTAATAGAACCATTAATGAAGGAATCATTCCAGACATCTGGAAAATCTCCCACATCATCCCCCTACATAAAGGTGGTAAATCCAACGACTACTCTAATTACAGACCAATAGCTCTCCTATCACCCTTAGCTAAAGTCATGGAAAATTGCATTCACCATCAGTTACTCAACCACCTAACTAAACACAATATTCTGGCTACATGCCAGCATGGCTTTAGGCCATTTCATAGCACTACCACTGCTCTACTATCTTTCACTGACTCCATTAATAAGAACCGTAATAACAACATCCTCTCTTCTGCTCTCTTCATCGACCTTTCAAAGGCTTTTGATATGGTTAATCATCCCCTACTTATAAATACTCTTGAACTTCTTGCTCTAGATACCCCAGTTATACAATGGTTCAAGTCTTACCTTAACAATAGGCAACAGGTAGTTCTCTGGGAAAATAAACTATCATCCCTCCTACCAGTCACCCTTGGAGTCCCCCAGGGCTACATTTTATGACCTCTTCTCTTTTCTTTATTCATCAACAACCTTCACATAGCAGTCCCTGAAGCTACCTGCATTCAGTATGCCGATGATTCCACACTTATATGTTCTGTTAACTCCACATCTGAACTACTCTATCTAACTCAAAAAGTATTCAACTTAGTAGAAGACTGGTTCCTAAAATGCTGCCTTCTTTTGAATGCCAAAAAAAACCAAGCTTCTACGCTTCACACCTACCAGTAGGTTCTCTCCTATTGATTTCTCTATTATATCTAACAACGGTACCCTCATCTCTCCCGACCGCACTACCAAACTATTAGGAGTCACAATTGATAACAACCTTAACTTTGATATGCATATAAATAACACCATTCAAGCAGTGAACAGAAAAATTGGCTCCTTATACAGAATCAAACCCTTCCTAACTCCTTTAGCTAGGACTACCATTGCCCACTCCCACTTAATCTCAACTCTTCTCTATGCTTCTCCTATTTATACTAATCTAAAAAAAGTAATCTTCTCAAACTATCAAACTCCTATAACAATATTGCCAGATTTGCCACTGGCAATGCATTTCAAACACACCACTGTCTGAATCTAAAGCAGCTTGACTGGCTTGAACTCCCTAACATGCTAACTTTTTCTCAACTCACCATTGCTCATAAAATCTTTTACCAACCAAATAATACTCCAATTCTCGCTAACCTCATTACCCCTTATAACAATCTGATTTCTCTACGGTAACTACTTGCTAGTATAAGTAAGTCCAATAACTTGTCAGGCGACAGCCTCTTCTCCAATACTGCTGGGAAACACTGGAACCTTCTACCTACTAATCTAACTCTACTTCCGTCACTGTCACTCTTTAAGCAAAAACTCAAAAGTCACCTAAAATCACACTGGTTATGTCCCTGCACTAACCCTGATTAATTAACCACCTTTCCTTTTTTTCTTCATACTGCCTATGGTTGTACATCTTACTCTATATACCCCTCTATATGCTAAAATCTGGTCTCTGAAAACTTATAACAACAAGTGTTTATGTTAACTAACAATGAACTTTAGTGTATCTCTCTTATCAAACAATCACATGACTGTTATATTATTCACCTACTTAGTATTTTTATTTTGAGTATGCCTTCTTTTGATTGTATATCCCTTTTACTTTTTTGTTACTTTTTTTGTTATACAATTGCATATTACAGTTTGTGCTATGTTGGAGCTTTTCTCCCCGGGCCTCTACTGAAAATGGAAATATATCCAGTTAGACCAGCCCGGTCAACAAATGTAAAATAAATAAATAATAAATAAATAAATGTTTAGAGCATGATTAGGGAAGAGTTACTACCATTATGAAGTAGTAGCATAGCTGGAAAACCTGATGCCGTTTATTTGCATATAGAAGAGGAGAAAATGGAAAGTAGCTTCTTCACTTGTTTCGCTTCTGCCTCATTCTTTGCAAATTGGCTTTAATCCTGAGCACATAACAGTACAAAAGTGGTGTTATGGATTCTGAAGTAATTTACTTAAACTACCTAGCAACAAAGTTCTGTTATCTGTCTCTTAGCCTAGAGCTGTCATTTTTTTTTTGTTTGTTTTGCAGTCAGCTATGTAGCGGTAGTAACACACTGTTTGCTGTTTAGGTGAAGGAGGATGATATAAATCAAGATGGGAAGATGGACAAGTTAAATTTCAGACTGGAACTTCCATTATCGTCTTCTGAACAAGTTTATAGCATGCAGCTAATTCTTACGTTTTCATATCAGCTTTTTGTAAGTATTTGCTATTACTTCCCTACTTTTAAAGTAAACCTTACACTCCAATGGCTTCTACCTTATTTATATTTTTATTTGATATAGATACAGCTACAAAAAAATGAATGTGAATGTCAAACCACAGAGCCCCTTGCAACAACAGCAGCCTTTTGATTTATATTTATCCAGTGGCATTTTTGAATGTTAAATGAAAGAAAGGAGGCTGTGTTTTTCAAGTTTGTATTTCCTGTAATATAAATAAGTGTGTGTCTTTGTTTCTGCTTTCTTTTGATAGAAATACTGTACTATTCATATCTGTGGTCTGGGAACCAGAGATTACCTTAAGGGCCCTGGTTTTAGTTTTCATTATCTAGTCCTTGTGAAACAAAAACATTTTTAATATCCCCTATCACATTCATTCTTCTGTTCTGAAATTATGTGATGTGGGCCTTCTAAAGTATAAGATAAGTAATTCTGCTTGGATTACAGTTAAAATGTGCACATGAGCTTGTGTTATTAGAGCTAGGCTGCATGGGTTTTTCTCGGAACTTTTCCTAACAAGAAAACTTGCTCAATTAAAATTGCTTAGAATATTAGTTTTCATTCTGTTAACCAACATCACTACTGATTCCTTGTATGTTTTTGCAGATGTTTCCTTTTCTAGGGAGTTACTTGGCCGCTAAAGACAGTATTATATGTTCAGATCTACATTTTTTTAATTTAATTTTTTTTATTTTAATAATTTTTGAACCACATCCTTCAGAGACCATCATATCCCTCTCATATTTGTAGATTTGTTCTTAGGACACACTCTTTAGAGACCATCAGATCTCATTGTGTTTCTCTCTTTCTCTCATATTGTCAGATTTGCCCCTAGGACACAATAGTGTGTGGAGAGCTGTGGCTTGAGGCTATCACTGAGTGAGGGTGAGAACATTACTTGTCTGTCCCTGACAGCAGACTTTCTCTCCACAGAGTCTTGTTTGCAAGTACTGCAATTCTAGGCCTTCTTCCATGTGGCACTCTTTTGATAGGACTTTATCAACACTATTGCGTTGGAATGAATGAGCCAGTGTTAACATTTATGTTACACATGTATATGCATACACACACATATACATACTTAGCTGATAAGCATGTCTATTTCTGGAACCACTGATAAATACCATCCACTTTTTCTACAAAGCATAATGTTGCCGAGTAGGTTCGTATCTTCCTTGGTGTACTCAAGTTCAGATGAAGAAAAACATCTCTAGGTTGCCGTTTGATCATTTGAAAAAAAAAAGATGTTTTATGTGAGTAAAAAATGTTCAGGTTTTCTTGATATCTTCTCTTTTATACTTTCTTCACTCTTTTTAGGATTTCCCCCTTTTTTAATAATTCTCCTGTCAGGACCCTCTACTTTTGTTTTTGGCCTAGGCCTTTATCAGATGGTAAAATGGAGCATTTATTCCACCTCTGTCATGTGGCAGGAGAGTTTTTCTTGAAGACAGATACTTCAAGTGTTTATATTGCCTTAGAGTGACTTTAGAAGGGAAAAAAGAGCATTTTAAATTTTATTTATTTGGACATTCTCTTTCTCTGCGAAAGACACCACTATATAAGCTTTTTTTTGTCTTGTAGGTTCATAGTTTACTACAAGGCAATTAATTAGTCCAGTAGGCCATTAGGAACCTAACAAGTGCATGTTCTTGTGATGGTTTCCTCTAACTGTAATGTAGCTGTAAGATGACAGTCTAAGCTGAATGGAGTAAATAACCAAGAGCACTGCATCAAAAATAAAAAAATCTAAGAGTTTTATTCCACCACAATAAGAGTTTAGCACTTTCGTCAAAAGTACATAAAATAGACTTCTTCAGAACTACATGCCACACATAATATGCTGATTTAAAGGACCACTACAGGAAAATAATTCAAAAATATATATTTTTTCACTTTTCCTTAAGTTTGGCTCTTTGCAAACCTGTATGTACCACAATGAAGTAGTAAATACTAATTTTATTCTGTTTGTACCCCTGACTGCCCTCCTGGGGGCAGACATCCTGATGTCAATTAGTTCTGTTCTAAAAGAAAATCTTTTTTTTTTTAAATACTCTTTATTATTTTGTAACAAAAGATCTCAACAATAAACAAACAACAAGACCAACTTAACTGATTAACTATATACACTTATACATTGCCCATACGAGAACTTAACAAAGAAGAAAAATTAAAACACCATCATATATGAAGTAACAAGATTCAGAAAAATAAACATTAAGTCATTTCAAGATATGATCAGATAACAATCTCCAATATTCTTTAAGATATGGTCTTTGGTTAATGTTGTGAGACAAATATTTATGTGCTTTAAGGTGTTTCATAGCCAGAGTCTTAAAACCTCCCCAAGATAGTAAGTGTCTTTCCTTACAGTTCATAGAGATATAGTACTTGACTAGCATAAATAGGGAACTGTTCTAAAAGAAAATCTAGCCCATAATACACTGCAAGTCCACTGTATTTGAGATTTTAGTGCCCATAGCTGTACTGTTACAGTACTGTTCCATTCACTTAGAATGGAAGAACTGAGATGACAAGCTGTTTTTCAGAGGTCTCAGTAAAAGTATAATTCACTGTCATGCAGTGCTTCCTACAAATGTTTTTCATGCTGATGTGTTACACATTCTGTGGAAAAAGCTTCTAGAAATAGTGTCTCTTTGCTGAGATATCAGCCTTATTTTAGGCATTTAACTTTCATATGCCTCAGTTTCTTCTTCAGTTACTCCTCCCATATACCAAGGGAATAGCTAGCAAGGGTATCACATTTCCTGCCCTGCAAAGTTCAGCTATTCAGTCAGCTTTACATGACAATACACATCAAACAGATTTGCTTGCTGTCTGCCTGGTGTGCCAGTTAAAAGTGTTCCCTCATCTCTCTTACTCCTATCATATTGAATAGCACTTTTACAGTAAATCTTGTTACAAAAATGCTTTTTCTCAATCATTCATACAAAGGAGTTTAAGTATTCCTTTATAAATGTCTGTAACATACACTGATTACCATTCATCTTGTCCACTGACAGATTGGGCTATGTTTGCAAAATAAAAAATAAATAAATAAAATAAAAACCACAACTTGTCCACTGACAGATTGGGCTATGTTTGCAAAATAAAAAATAAATAAATACAATAAAAACCATTACTGTTTGTCATTTTTGCATTTAAGTTACCTGTAACACATTGCATTTAAGTTACCTGGCACTTGCTCACTAAAGCAATTATATGTCAGCACTAAAAAATTAAAAGCACTACACCCTCACAAACTCCCCTTGAGTACCTTGTTCCCCATTGGTCCTTTTTTTCAATTATAAAGGAATTCCCAATACTATTCTAGCATGTCCAAAGGTCAGTTGTCAATCTCCTCTCCGGTCCAGCTGGTGAATCTGGGAATCTTGAGGCAATGTTACAACTGCCTCATGTACACAAACATCCCTCTCCTCCTCCCAACAAATTCCAACACATGTGAGAGATGCAACCATATAGCTAAACTAGAGGCTAAGCTCTCTCAACTCAGTACTGGCGAAACCTGTCAGGAGGAGAAGGAAACCACAGTCACTACAATTCCAGTCTCACATAGACTTACCACAACAGCAAACCAACACATAAACACACAAAAACATACTCGGAGGCCCTAAATAAAAATCTGCCTAAGCAGCAGAGACCTCCAAAGCAGACACCCAAGCAACCGCTACCCCAAAACAAAACACGTGCAACACATAGCTCACAAAGCCAGTGTGCCGAACAGTTACAGCCCTTAAGGCTAAACAACACACCTGATACACTTGTAATAGGTGACTCTATCGTCAGGCACACTGACGTCCCGCTCACCAGGCTGAACAAGGAGAAGGTCACGGTGAGCTGCCTGTCGGGCGCTAAGATCCGCCACATTACACAAGCACTCAGGTCACGCCAAGGCAAGTACAAATATGACTCAGTCATTGTCCATGCTGGTGTGAATGACCTGAGACGTACCTCCCTGGACTACATGAAAAGAGACATAGAGGAGCTCTCTGAGCATGTGGCCCAGGCCGGTATGACCCTGACCTTGAGTAGCATCTTACCCTCACCAAGAATGATGCCACAATATGAAGACAAGATGATCAATTTCAAAAATTGGCTTAAGTATTGGTGTCATTCAAAGGGGATCCAATGCCTGTCAGCCTGGGATGACATGCTCGACAAGCCACGATGCTTCGCTAGGGACGGCTTGCACCTGTCACCCCTGGGCTTTCGGATATTGGCAAAGGCTCTTGCTACCCCAGTAGTGCCTTTTTTAGGCAAGGCTCAAAAGACAAACCCACCTCCATAGGTATCACAAAGGATAAGAAACTAAGAGTAATGCTACTCAACGCCAGAAGTCTAAGCCTCAAGATGCATGCACTCAAAACTCTCCTTAGCATGGAGAACATCGATATCTGTGCAGTAACAGAAACCTGGTTCAAGGCTCCCGAGAGCACCCCAGCACTACCAGGTTATACCTCATACCATGCTTTTTGGCCCCAAAACTTGGACTGAACCAGAAAAGGAGGGGGGAGTATCAATATTCGTCAAAGATACCCACACCTCCAGGTTGGTGGCACAGCACGAAGCATCAGAGACTACCCATGTGCAACTAACAGTGGGTAAAACTGCCTTCCAGTTTATAGCCTGCTACAGACCACCCTCCCAAACCCAGGAACCCTACTCGGCCTTCCTGAGAACACTGGAAAATATGAAGGTCTTTCCAAACACCATTATATTGGGCGACTTCAACTACCCAAACATAGACTGGGAGCATTACTCTAGCTCCAACACCCTAGCTCAAAGGTTCCTAGAATTTATAAACTCAAATGCTATGGAACAACTTGTTACCACTCCCACAAGAGGGGAAAACATACTGGACCTGATCATCACCAACATGGGGACTCTATGCTCCAGACCAGAAGTGTATCCCTCACTGGTAAGATCAGACCATAAATTAATCTCACTGGATATTCACATCCCGACCCCACCCCCTGCCCAGAAAACCACAGTGAAAAACTTCTCTAAAGCAAATTTCACACTCCTCAAAACAGAGGTGGAATCCTTCAAAGCCCCTGGGCCTGTGGAAAATACGGCCCAGACCGCAGAATCCTTTATAAACGCATTCTATGAACACCTTCAGGAATGCATGGGTCATGCAATCCCAAATAAAACCAAGACCCAATCCTCCAAAGGCAGACGTCCTGTCTGGTGGACCCCAGCCATAAACAAACTATACAATAGAAGGAGGAAGCTACTATATGATAGAGCAAAATCCCAAAAAGGGAAGGCATCTCTGATCAGTGTTAGCAAAAAACTACGGGCACTCATAAGGCCAGCTTCGAGAGAAAAATTGCACAGGACACTAAGGTTAATCATTATTGCCCTGGCACAAAACCATTATAACAAGGCTTTCTTTAGTTATGTTAGGAACCTGGGTAGGAATTCCCAGATATGCTCAGAATTAGTCTGAAATAACAAAAAATACACCGAACCCACAGACATTGCCAACATCCTAGCTGACAGGTTCAGCGCAAACTCCCCCCCCCACCAAAAAGGCAAATATCTATCCCAGCAGAGTGCTGCCCCCCTGACATCTCAGATGCTCAGGTAAGAGCCGCCCTCTCCAAAGCAAAAAACACAGCATCAATGGGACCAGACAGTGTCCCGGGCTGCGTCCTACATGAACTCCAAGAAGAGCTAAACCCAAACATAAAACTACTGTTCAATCTCAGCCTTACCACAGGATACGTACCCAAAGAGTGGCGTACAGCAACAGTGGTCCCTCTCCACAAAGGTGGTGCCTCAATGGATCCTGGAAACTATCGCCCTATGAGCCTGACTAGCTTGGTCTGCAAAGCTATGGAAAGGATCATCATGGACCTCATAAAAAAAGATATTGGGGACCTACAGACACTGGATCCTACCCAGTTCGGCTTTGTTAAGGGCAGATCCTGCCTCTTAAACCTGGTCAATTTCTTTGAAACAGTCACCAAGGCCATTGACGAGGGGAAGGTGGTCCACACAGCCTACCTGGACCTCACAAAAGCCTTCAATACAATACCCCACTCGGGCATTATAGATAAGCTCACCAGCTTAAATATAAACCCCTATGTCACTAGATGTGTTGCAAACTGGTTCAAGGACAGAACCCACATGGTTAGAATTGCTGGAGCCATGTCAGACTCCAAACCAGTTACAAGTGGCATCCCACAAGGCTCAGTCCTGGGACCTCTCCTGTTCGGTATATATTTCTCGGAGGTACAGGCCAACACGGAAGGACTGTGGCTGACCAAGTTCGCAGATGACTGCAAACTGGGTGCTATAATCGACTCTCCAGCCGACACAAGCATCCTCCAAAAGGGCCTCATAGAAACAAACAACTGGTGCCAGAGTCATGGCCTCAAGCTAAATGCCCGAAAGTGTATAGTCATCCCCTTTGGCAAAAACAAAGTGCCCACAAATTACCACATAGGTGGTAATCCATTAAGTACGGAAGAAGTAATTAGGGACCTGGGGACCCAAGTTGATAGCAGTCTCTCATTTGACAACCACGTGGCCAAAGTGGTTAGAAAAACATTTTATGTAGCCCACCTAATCATGAAGGGCTTCACATCTAGATCAGGGGAGGTCATCGTGCCTCTTTACTCATCCCTCATCAGGCCCATAATTGAGTACAATGCCCCTTTTGGGATGTACCTTACCAGACACCTGCAGCAACTGGAAAGACCCCAAAAGTGCCTCACCAAGAGGATTAAAAGGCTCAAACAGATGCCATTTGCTGCCTGGTTAAAGAAACTTCAGCTCTACTCAGTGGCATACCGCCTGCTCAGAGGCGATCTGTGCCTGACGTATAAAGCCATGTCCAACCTGGAATTAATGGACATGCTGCACCTCAGAAAATCCAAATCCCATCGAGCTACACGCTCGAGAGACTTGAACCTCAGCACTGAAATAAATAGGACATGCTGGAGGGACAGATTCATAACCCAGAGGCTCTTTTCACTCTGGAATAAAATCCCAGTCCAGGTTAGGCAGAGTCACTCACTGACTCTCTTCAAGAGGAATCTTGATGAGTGGATGGAGGATCATAGGTTTACCCCGGGTATCACTTCTGTGTCACTGTTAGACAGAGGCACAGTATACAAACCTCGAAAACGGGCATAGCAAAATTAATTTAAAATGGGTGGCGAAAGCCAAACACACTCTGGCTAGGCTTATAAATGCCCTAGGGCAGGTAGCCTAGTATGAACCTATGAACAACTCTAAGAATATAGACATTTGCCTTACATAGAATTTCAGTCCTTCTGAAACCTCCACACTAGTCTATTGATGAGATGGTTTGTGTAGTTTATGGCAGTGGTAAAAAGGAGCAAAATAACCTTTGGAAAATCAGGACAGAGAGGATCCCAACTCAGAGAGCTTCTCTGTCTATCAAATCAACCCACTCATCACATTTTTGATAAACGTTCCAGAGCTGGGAAAAAAATTGCATTTCCGGACGTGATTTTAAATGGCATTTTTATATCCTGTATGACTCTCTGCAAATGATGTCAGGCAAACCACCTAGCAGTATTAGCTAGTGCAAGTGGAATGCACCGACTCCAGGGGTTCCAGTAAATGCTTTCCTGTCAGTCTTGCCAGGCTATATCACTCTGTTTCACATCACCCATGCTAAACATATATACTGGTGAATCATGCTGCCTTTCCCGTCTATTCACGACACAGACTACATATAAGCTGGTAATGTCAGCTCTGGGCACCTCTAAGTCACTCCATTTAAGAGGGTTGGTCTCATCCATGCCATGCTACGTCATTCTCTTTGACACATCCAATACTAAAACACACAATGAGAGAAAATGTACTGGTGAGTAATGCAGCATCGCGTACCTCTCCACAAAACAGTGCTGCAACAACTGTGGCCAACCAAGCTGCAGTTGATGTCAATTCAGGCCACCCAACAGTTGTTGCAGCAAGCCCACCGTACTGACATCATGTCATCCCTAAACAGGATTGGTGCCAGTGCAGCTCAAGCTACATTGTTCAACGTTACATCTCACTCACACACACACACACTCTATCACACACACTCTATCACACACACACACACACACACACACTCTCGAGACATTCAGACACATACAGGTATACATTCACAAAGGTAGACTTGCAAGCTAACATTAATTTCACACAATTCCCCCAACTCATCTTAAAATAGTGATGTACAACTTGTGTGCAATCACGGTTCTGATGCCTCAAGCTCAGTGCAGCTACATTCAGTTGAAACAAGCACAGTGCAATATCCCCCTCTGTTTACCTAACTGGACTGCCATTGCCCCAACTAGTCTTCATCAGTCTTGTTTTGTATCACAGAATGCTACAGATAACCAGTGTGTCATTCAACTCTGTTTACTTTTCTCATGTCTCCACAAAGCAATGAAGAAACCGCTATGGGTGACCCAAGATGCTGTTGATGTCTACTTTAGGTACCCACTATGTCCTGAAGCAAGCCAATTGAATAGATTTTAGATGCTGCACCCAAAAGTTACGTGCCAGTCCATCTCAGACCCAGTTCTCCCATAAACCCATAAGCTTCCTAAATGCATCTTGTATGGGACCTGACAATATTCCTGGCTGTGCTCTTTAGAAACTACAGAGTGAACTGGTACCTCACCTGTGTGCCTTGTTTAATCACAGTCTCACCTCAGGCTTTGTCCCTACTGAATCTCACACTTCTATAGTCATCCCTCTATACAACGGAGGAACGAATTCAGACCCTGGGAAATATTGCCCCATTACCCGGACAAGTCTTATAAGCAGAGCTATGGAACTAATCATCATGGACCTAATAAACAAGTATATAGTGAATCTCCAAACTATGGATCCCACACAGTTTATTTTTGTGAAGGTTAGGTCATGCCTGCTCAACTTGGTCAACTTCTTTGATTCAGTCAGCAGAGCTGTGGATGAAAGCAAGGTGGTTCCACACAGCCTACCTTTTTCTGGCCAAGGCCTTTGATAACATTCCCCTCTCAGGAATCATAGAAAAACTCACTAACCTATGCATCAACCCCCGTATCAGTAGTTGTGTTGCAAACTGATTCACATATACTAACCACAGTGTGACAGTAGCTGACTCAAAGTCAGACTGCTGACCAGTCATGAGTGTGGTCCCACAGGCATCGGTCTTGGGTTCTATCTTCCCAGAAGTCTGGTCCAATAAGAAGGTACTCTGGCTGACAAAGTGCACAGATGATTGTACGTTGGGAGCCATTATTAACTCTCCAAGTGATGTTGACATCCAGCAGACAGGCCTCACTGAGACCAACGACTGGTGTCAGAACCATGGCCTTAAGCTCAATGCCAATAAATGTGTTGTCATTCCCTTTGGGAAAAAACCAGCTCCCATTAACTACCACAATGATGGTAGTCCACTGAACACACAAGGCATTATGACAGATCTGCGAACACAGGTTGACAGCAATCTCTCCTTTGACCACCACACTGCCACTATGGTCAGAAAGTCCTTCTATGTGGCACATCTCATTAATAGGGGTTTTGCATCCAGGAAGAAAGAGGTCATGGTTTCCCTCTACTCTTCCTTTATGAAGACAATCATTGAGTACAATGCCCCATTTGGCATGTACAACACTAGACACCTGCAACAACTGGAGAGGTCGCAAAAGTACCTCAGAAAAAGAGTATCCTATGCCTTAAACACTTGTCCTTTATGGACACTCAGTAAAGTCCAAATATTCTCTTTCTCATATCTCCTACTTAGAGGTGATCTCTGCTTGCCTTATCAAGCCATATGCGACCCAGCCATGTTAGAAATGCTACATCAATAGAATTCGTAATCCATCTGCAGCACATGCTCCAGAGTCCTCAACCTCATTTACCACAATCAACAGAACGGGCTGGCAGGACAGGTTCATAACCCAGAGACTGCCCATGCTATGGAACACACTTCCCATACATGTCAAACAGAACACCTCACTGGCCCTCTTCAAGAGAAATCTTGAGTCGATGGTCAAATAGAAAATTCACCTAGGGGATCACTCCAGTCACTCTAAATCGACAGATGCACTGGAAACTAAGGTCAGGTGGCACGATGCCTGGATAATCCTATGGGCTAGGCTTGTGTAGGCTCCAGGGCCATTAGCCTATTACACATATATGAAACGATGAACATATAAACATTACTAGCCCTGGAAAATGCTGACATCTGTGCAGTTACAGAATCCTGGTTCAAAGCTGCGCAGAGCACTTTACCTGGTTACTCATCCAATCATACTTTGAGACCCCAAACTCTGGGTAGTAAACCCATGGATTTTCAATATACATTAGAGACATACACACCTCCAGGCTGGCTAAAGAGTCTGACACACACGAGACATTCCAGGTGCAGTTAACCATTGACAAGACCACTAGTAAAATCATAGTTAGCTACCTGCCCACACATCTCATTCATCTTATTTGTACCTGTTTGAATCTATCAAGATTCAACCCTTTACCCTGATCCTGGGTGAAAAACTTTACATAGACTGGAAGAACTACTCATGCCAGAACTCACATGACCACAGCTTACCTTGATTTTGTCCATGCCAATGCCTTGAAACAGCTAGTTGATAGCCCCCACAAGGGGTGGTGATATCTTTGACTTGGTATTAACCAACATGAGTCAACACTGTAGCATCCCTAAAGTATCATCTGCTCTGTTAAGATCCTGCCACAAAGTGGTCACTTTTGAAGTCACCATCTCACTCAATCCCCTCTCTAGCTAGTATCAAACATCTCCAAAGCTGCTTACAGCCTCCAGTGGGATGTTATAAACAGCTTCATAGATGCCTCCCCCCTTTGTTGGAACTGGCACCAATATCCAAAAATACAAAAAAAACACTATGAGAGCACTTATATAGATGCATAGAATCAGGAATACCCAACTGGACTAAGTTATCCACCACAAGGAACAGTGTATCTGTCTGGTGGACATATGCAATAAATAAAGTCTATACCAAAGATAAAAATTTCTGTCCAAGACCAAGAAGGGCAGGTGCCCAATTGGAATCAATGTTTCCTTAGCCTGAACAAGCAAATAGGAGCAGTAATAGGTTCATAGGTTCATACTAGGCTATCTGCCCTAGGGCATTTATAAGCCTAGCCAGAGTTGTGTGGCTTTCACCACCCCTTAGGTTGAAGAATACTATACCCATTAGTTTGCCGTGCCTCTGTCCAGCAGTGATACAGAGATGATCCCCAGGGTAAACCTACGATCTCCCATCCACTGGTCAAGATTCCTCTTGAACAGAGCCAGCGAGGTGCTCTGTCTCACATGGACCGGGATTCTGTTCCACAGCATAGGGAGTCTCTGGGTGATGAATCTGTCCCTCCAGCATGTCCTATTTATATCCGTGTTGAGGTTTAAGTCTCTTGCTCTTGTGGCTCTGGTGGATTTGGATTTTTTGAGGTGGAGCATGTCCATTAATTCGGGTTGGACATTGCCTTGTATGTCAGGCACAGGTCACCTCTGAGCAGACGGTATGCGACTGAATAGAGCTGGAGTTTCTTCAGTCGGGCAGCATATGGCATATTTTTGAGCCCCTTTATCCTTTTGGTGAGGAACTTTTGGGGTCTTTCCAATTGCTGCAGGTGTTGGGTAAGAATGGGGCATTGTACTCAATCATTGGTCTGATAAGTGAAGAGTACAGGGGAACAATGACCTCCCTTGATCTGGATGTGAATCCCTTCATAATCAGGTGGGCAATGTAGAAGGTCCTCCTAACCACTTTGGCAATGTGAGTGTCAAAAGAAAGGTTACTGTCAACTTGGGTCCCCAGGTCCCTGATAACCTCTTCTGTGCTTAATGGATTGCCACCTATGTGGTAACCTGGGGTTACCTTGTTTTTACCAATGGGTATGACTATACATTTTTTGGCGTTTAGCTTAAGGCCATGGCTCTGGCACCAGTTATCCGTTTCTATGAGACCTCTCTGAAGGATATCTGTGTCTGATGGATTTTCAACTATGGCGCCCAGTTTGCAGTCATCTGCAAACTTTGCCAGCCACAATCCTTCTATGTTTGCCTGCACTTCTGAAAAGTAGATGCCGAACAAGAGAGGGCCCAGGACTGAGCCCTGTGGGACACCGCTTGTGACCGGCTTGGAGTCTGACATGGCACCAGCAACTCTAACCCTGTGGGTTCTGTCCTTGAGCCAGTTTGCAACCCATCTTGTGACATATGGGTTTACATTTAAGCTGGTGAGCTTTTCTATGATACCCGAGTGGGGTATTGTGTCGAAAGCTTTTGCAAGGTCAAGGTAGGCTGTGTGAACTGCCTTACCCTCATCAATGGCCTTGGTGACTGTTTCAAAAAAGTCGACCAAGTTCAAGAGGCATGATCTGCCCTTGACAAAGCCGAATTGGGTAGGATCCAATGTCTGTAGGTCCCCTATGTCTTTATTTATGAGGTCCATTATGATCCTCTCCATAGCTTTGCAGACCAGGCTTGTTAAGCTTATGGGGCGGTAATTACCAGGGTCCGTAGAAGCACTGCCTTTGTGGAGTGGGACCACAGTTGCCGTACGCCACTCTTTGGGTACGTATCCTGTGGTAAGGCTAAGATTAAACAGCAGCCTTATGTGTGGGTTTAGTTCCTCATTGAGTTCGTGTAGCACACAGCCGGGGACACCATCCGGTCCCATTGATGCTGTGTTTTTAGCTTTAGAGAGAGCAGCTCTCACCTGGGCATTTGAGATTGATTGGGAGGCTACACTCTGCTGGGATAGATATTTCTCCTTTTGGGGGGGAGGGAGGGGAGAAATTTTCATTGAACCTGTCTGCCAGTATGTTTGCAATGTCTGTGGGTTCAGTGATTTTTGTATCATTTTGGACTAATTCTGAGCATATCTGGGAGTTTCCACCCAGATTTCTAACATAGCTAAAGAAGGCCTTATGATTGTCTTTTGAGTCCTTGGCGATTTTTCTCTCAAAGTTGGCCTTGGATGATTTTATGAGTGATCGTAGTTTTTTACTAGTATTGATCAGAGATGTCTTCCCTTTTAGGGATTTTGCTCTATCTTGTAGTAGCTTTCTCCTCTTGTTGTAAAGTTTGTTTATGGCTGGGGTCCACCAGATCGGGCGCTTGCCTTTGGTGGAAAGGGTCTTGATTTTATTTGGGATTGCTTGATCCATGCAATCCTGGAGGTGCTCGTAGAAAGCATTTGTAAGGGATTCAGCAGCGTGGGTTGTGGTTTCCAATGGCTCAGGGGCCTTGAAGGATACCACACCAGTCTTAAGAAGTGTGAAGTTGGCTTTTGAGAAGTTCTTCACTGTGGTCTTTTGTTGGGGGTGGGGCGGATGTGGATCTCCAGTGAGATTAGTTTATGGTCTGATCTCACCAATGAGGGATATACTTCGGTGTGGAGCATTTTGTCCCCATGTTTGTGATGATCAGGTCTAGTATATTTTCACCTCTTGTGGGAATGGTGACAAGTTGTTCCATAGCATTTGAGTTTATGAACTCCAGGAACCTTTGGGCTAGGGTATTGGGGCTTGAGTAATGTTCCCAGTCTATGTTTGGGTAGTTGAAGTCGCCCAATATGATGGTGTTTGGAGAGACATTTATACTCTCCAGTGTCTTCAGGAAGGCTGTGTGGGGTTCCTGAGTTTGAGAGGGTGGCCTGTAACATGCTACAAACTGTAGAGCAGTTTTGCCTATGGTTAATTGCACCTGAATGGTCTCTGATGCTTCTTGAGTTGCCACCAGCCTGGAGGTGTGGGTATCCTTGATGAATATGGATACACCCCCTCCTTTTGTGGTACGGTCTGGGTTTTGGGGCCGGAACGCATGATATGAGGTAAAACCTGATAGTGCCGGGGTGCCCTCAGGAGCCTTGAACCAGGTTTCAGTCACAGCACAGACATCGATGTTCTCCATACTGAGGAGGGCTTCGAGGGCATGCATCTTGAGATTTAGACTTCTGGCATTGAGCAGCATTACCCTTAGTTTTTTTCCATTATTGCTTTCTAGGGCGGTGGGTTTAGAATTTGAGCCTTGTCTAAAAAAGGCACTATGTGGGTGGCAAGAGCCTTTGCCAATATCCGGAAACCCAGGGGTGACAGGTGCAAGCCGTCCCTTGCGAAGCAGCGTGGCTTGTCAAGCATGTCATTCCAGGCAGACAGACATTGGATCCCCTTAGAATGACACCAGAAATTAAGCCAATTATTAAAACTGATCATTTTGTCTCTGTATTGTGGCATTTGTGAAGGTAGGATACTGCTCAGGGTCAGGGTCATACCAGCCTGGGCTACATAATCTGAGAGCTCCTTTATGTCTCTTTTCATGTAGTCCAGGGGGGTACGTCTCAGGTCATTCACACCGGCATGGACAATGACTGAGTCATACTTGTACTTGCTGTGGAGTGACCTGAGTGCTTGTGTTATGTGGCGGATTCTAGCGCCCGACAGGCAGCTTACTGTGACCCTCTCCTTGTTCAGTCTGGTGAGTGGGACGTCAGTGTGTCTGACTATGGAGTCACCTATGACAAGTGTGTCTGGCATTGTGTTTGGCCTTAAGGGCTGTGACTGATTTGCACACTGACTTTGTGATCTATGTGTTGCTTGTGTTATGTCATGAGGTGGTAGTTGTTTGGGTGTCTGCTTTGGAGGCCTCTGCTGTTTTGGTAGATTTTTGATCAGTGCCTCCGAGTATGTCTTTGTGTGGTTTATGTGTTTGATTTGTAGTTTATTTATTTTATTTTATTTTATTTATTTGCAGTTGGTTTACCAGGATAGTCCATTGGGTCAAATAACCCGTTTTCAATGGAGTCCTGGGGAGAAAAGCTCCAGAACTAAGTATGTTACAAAACGTGATTCATACTAGTTATACAAAAACTATAACACATTATAAATTATATAATAATCCAAAGTATTTTGACACCAGCAAACAATTTCAAATAAACACAGAAGAAATAACTATGACAGAAGTTTAGATAAAATTAATAGATTATAGATTATAAAGAATAATACATGAAAATTTTGAGTTTATACCATATTCAAAATACTGAAACAAGTTTCTGAGAAATAACAGAAATTTATGAAGGAAGTATTTTGAGGTGAGGGCTAGTGCAGTTTTCCTATAAAGTGAAATGATAGTGTATATTAGTTATGAGTAAATAATCAGGTAAGATGCAAGAGGAATCAAGGTGAAGAAGGAAGATGGCAATTGCAAGTAAATTAGCTATGAGGGATGGAGCAAGAGCATTCCCACTTGGATACTAGGTGGAAATGAAGAGATCTTTTAAAATGAAGTGGTTGGGGGTAAAGTGGATGGATGATGGTAGAGAGTTCCAAAGGCGGCAAGGACAAAGGATAGAAGATTTTTCCCTGGGGACGAAAGGGGTTTATAGATTTCTAATAGATTTTGATTGTTGGACCTCAATATTCTATCAGGAAGGTGCATTTTGAAAGCTGATGAGAGGGAGGGACAGAGAGAGGAGTTGAAAATGAGTTTATGAGCAAGAGTTAGTTGAGTGTATGAGAGATAGTTAGGAAGCTCTAGCCATGTTAGTATGTGGAGAGGAACAGTGGTGTGATGAGGACTTGTGGTTGGTAGCAAACTTGATTTTATTATAGCAAGAGGAAAGTTGGGTTTTAGGAGGACTGTAGATTAGTTAGGAGTGGGGCTCCATAGAGAAGGGAGGGATAAGAAATGAAGTAGAGAGAGTGATTTTGGCAGCAGGTGTGAGGTATTTATTTTGCCGTACAGCATACCAAGTTTTGGTGGGTTTTTTGATATTTAGCTGTAGGTGAGAATTAAATTTGAGTTGGTTATCAATTTGGACCCCGAGTAGCTTGGTCTCTGACACTAGTTCCAGAGGTGAATTATTTTGACTAGTGATAGTGAAAATGTTTGTGTTGAAGGAGACAGTTTTAGAGGGGGAGAATAGCATTAATTTGGTTTTAGAGGCATTTAGAGCAAGATGATTTCTTTTCATCCACTGCTCAGTGGTTGTGAAAGCTTCTTGGGTCAGTTGTTGGAGTGAGGGGATAGAAGAGGCTGAGCATATAATAGTGGAATCATCTTATTGGATGATGTCTGAGAAAGGAATGGAGTTGTGGAAATCATTTATAAATATGTTAAAGAGAAGGGGACCCAGTATGGACCCTTGGGGTACCCCAGTAGGGTATTTAGAAATGATGAAGTGGCTTTTTCCATATTACTGCTTGATATCTGTTAGATAAGTAGTTGGAGAACCAGTTCAATGAGGAGGGAGATAGGTTAAGTCCTGAGAGTTTGGTTAGTAGCAGGTTATGAGAGATAGTGTCAAAGGCCTTAGAGAGGTCAAGTAGTATGGTAGAAACAATTTGGCCAGAGTCACGTGCTTTGTTAATAGTTTGAAGGAAGGAGAGGGGCAGTCATAGTACTGTGATTAGGTCTGAAACCATGTTGGGTGGGAGTTAGTAGGTGATTTTCTAAAAGGTAAGGAAGGAGTTGAAGATGAATACATTTTTCTAAGATTTTAGAGATAGGAGATAGGATAGCAATGGGGCGGAAATTAGTAACATTGTTATTGTTACCCTTTGTGCAAAGGGATGATGTAGGCTTTTTTCCAGATTTGGGGTACTGTACTTTCTAGGATAGAGCGGTTAATTAAAATGCTAATAGGGTAGGAAAGTGCATCAGCAGCTATGCTAAGAAAATAGGAAGGGATGTTATCAGGAGCATTAGTACATGGCTTCAGTTTCAGAAGGAGTTTCTTTATAGTGGAAGTGGGTATAGGTTTAAATGAGAAAGAGGGAGAGTGTGCAGGGGGGGGTGAGTTAGGGGCAGATGCAGTTGATGAAGTAGTTAGAGGAGGAGAAAAAGTGGAGGGAGAAAAGTTGGTAAGTGGAGATGTGGGGGTGGAGGTTGTGCTGGGTGGAGTACTGGGGAGAGAGGGTGGTGGAATATTTGAGAGTGTAGTGGTGTTAGAGAAGGATGATGTTAATTTGGAAATGGATTAAATGAAGAAATAATTAAATTGTGTAGCCAGATCTAGGTCAGAGCGCTTGGGTCTGGGGTGGGGGTGTTTTGTTTACTAGGGTTGAGAAGAGTAGAGATACCTTTCCAGAATTTCTGAGGGTTAGATTTGCTGCTATTTTGGAGTGTGGAGAAGTAGTTTTGTCGATCGGAAATTATAAGTTTTTTTACCCTGTTTCGGAGAGTTTTATATTCTTTTTCGACTAGGGGGGATTTGTTTTTCTGGTAATATGCCCAGACTTTGTCTCTGTGTCGCATGGATGCTAGTGTGTTTTTGGACAGCCAGGGGGCTGTTTTAGTTTTAATTCTCTTAGACCTTAAGGGTGCATGAGAATCAAGTATTTGTAGGAAAATTGAGTTGAAGTGGGCAACTGCGTTGTCTAGAGATAAAGTTTTTAGGCAGTTCCAATTTATGGATTTTAGAGAGTTTGAGAAGCTTGTAGGATCAAACTTTTTGGTTGGATAGTAATACAATTATGGGTAGTGCAGGTGTAATGGGAGCTGTGTGAAGATGGGTATGTGGTCACCAGGGGATCAGGTAGAGTACCACTGTCAGAGAAATAGTGGGGTGAGAGACTAGAATCCAGTCTAGAATACTGCCATTAGAGTTTTTAGAGGGGTATGTTGTGGATTTGATAAGTTGTGAAAAGTTGTAGAGGTTGATATTAAGAGGGTTTTAGAGGACTGAATGGAGGCCCAGTTAATATTCATATCACCAAGTATTATTGTTTCATTGCTAATGTTGTTAGAGAGCCAGGAAAGGATATCCTCAAGTGTAGAAATATTCTCTCCTGGGGATATAGAGTGAGGCTATACAAATGTGTTTATGTGAGTTAATTTGGAGAGATGAGGAGTAGTTCAGCATTTTGAATTGTGGAATGAGTTTGTTATAGGGGTAACTGATAATGAGGATGAATATAGAGAGCTACTCCAATCTTTTTCTATGGGCCTGTCTTTCTGATGATTGAATAGTTTGGTGGAATTATTTCAGAGTCTTTTATATAGGGTTTTAACCAAGTTTCCGAGATTGTTAGGATATCCGGTTTATTATGAACAAGCCAGGCATGAAGGTGTGGAACTTTGTTTACTATGCTTTGGGAGTTAAAAGAAGTAAATAGGATCGACTTATCTGTAAAGGAAACTGTGGAGGGGCCAGGGTTGGGATGGATATCACCGGATAGTAGAGTAGAAATTAGATATAAGAGTGGCTTAGAGAGGTCGATGGACAGTTTGTGATTGGATTCTATTGTGGATTTAAGGAGTTTGATAGTAACAATGGGGGAAAAATGTTTTTGGAGGGTAATGCATTTGTATGGGAAGAGTAGGAGGTTATTTATAGGATATAGATGAGGAGAAATAGGAGTATGTGAGTCTGGTAGAGTAGAGTTAAGGTGGTTAGTAGTGTGGGGAGGTTGAGCATGGTGAAAGTTTAAGGGTTGGGTGATGTAGTAAAGATATGATAGAGTCAGGAGAAGTAGAAATAAGGAGATGAATGAGGATTTTGTAGGCATAGTGGAATGTGGAATATGTAGAGTTGATATGCTGTTGATAAAAATATTTATGAATACAAGAGAGTTATGTTAGTGTAGGACCAGGTAAAGTTAGGAGTATAAGAGTAGAAGTGGGAAATAGAGTTGGGATTGGAGTGCATGTGGTTTAGGAGTGGGGTGGAGTCTAGTGCAAGTAGAGAGGAATTCTACTGGAGTAGGAGGGATAGCTGTGGTGGGTAAGTAAAAATTTTATGGGTGGAAAGAGGGAGGGGTAGATGTACAGATAGTGTAGATGGTTGGATAAGAATCACTGTGGGTGTGCCTATGGGGAAATAAAGGTAGATGCACTGGGGTGGGTGGAATTTGGGGTAGGGTAGGGGAGCGGAGTGAGCCAAGAGGGGAAACGGAGCGGGAAGAACCAAAGAGGTCTGAAGAGGAGGTTTGTGAGAGAGTCTATCAGTAAGGTGTTATTTGCAGAGGGTAAGTTAGAATGGAAGAAAGACCTGGGTGTGTTGGATGACAGTGAACTATGAGAAACTAGAGCGAGTGAGTAGGAAAAGAGATGTTACAGCTAGAGTGAAGTAATAGAGCTTAGGAGATACAGTGGGAAGGGGGAAGGTTAGAGCTGTGAGAGAATACCTACAATACATGCAGTGAAGTCAATTTGGGAAGGGAGTCACCAGGTGGATAGGTAGAAAAATACACCTTACTCCACTAGGATATCCTCAGGGCCAAATAGAACTAAACAAGATAGTGGTTGGTGTAAGTGGAGGAAGAGAACATAGAGACTAGAATAAGGGACTAGTTGTGATAGTTCTATGTGAGACTGGGTTTATGGTGTGTGTGGTTACCTTCTCCTCCTGTCTAGTTTCGCCAGTCCTGAGTTGAGAGAGCTCAGCCTCCAATTTGGCTATATAGTTGCATCTCTCACATGTATTTGTGTTTTGTGGGAGGAGGAGAGGGTTGTCTGTGTACATGAGGCAATTGTAACATTGCCCCAATATTCCCAGATTCACCAGCTGAGCAGGAGAGGACGCTAGCAACTGACCCTTTGACATGCTAGAAGAAATGAAAAGTTTGCTGTGTAACTGAGTCTGAAAGGACCTATAGGGAAGTGAGTACTCAAGGGGTTTTAAGCTAGTGAAGTACTTTGTATAATATAGAAGTGCTTTACCTGACTAAAAATGCTTTAGGAACAAGTGCTGAGCTTTACAGATAGAGAATAGACTGTTTAGATTACAAGTAGAGCAGTTCTAAGGGAAAAATGAAGAGCAGACTTTACGGAGCCAGAAATAGTTTAACCGGCGCTGCCCGATGGTGCTCTAGTGGCAACTCGCTAAATGCAGAAAAGGCAATAAGTCAGTAGTACAGGCTAGCACACTTTAGTGGGCAGCCAAACAATTAAATTAAACAGCAAACAAACACTTTTCGACTTAAATTAGATTAATTTCGACTAAAATGTACTTTTAAGTGCAGATAATAAAAAATGCAGTAAATAACTATGAAAACAGTTAAAGCTTGCTCTAGGTAAGCAGTAGAAGGTAAAACAAATATAAAAAACAGCCGGATACTTAATCAGGAAAGCAGTCGCTTTTTTCAGTTCTCTGTAGCCAGGAAGACTCAACAGGACCACGTGGAGCTGTGTCTGAGCAATATGGCTTCAAAAAAATGCCAGAGGCAAATTTTAACCAGGGAACTTCAAAAGAGCTAGAAATGGTCCAAAATGACCAATTACTACAGCTTCTTGTGCTGAGGTCACTTCCCTCAAGGACAGGTAGGCTATTCAAGGTTCCCCACTCCCACTGGTGAGCTAAGAAACTTCCTTCTATCCAAGTAAGGCAATGGACAACACAGGAACTACAACAAAGCCCAGGATACAGCAAGGCCTGTAAACTGGTTTAACTAGTTTAGGAGAGGCAGGAAAACAAGGAATATTTTTTTTGTTTTTTTGTATTTAAATAGAAACACACAGAAATGCAGAAAAGGCAATAAGTCAGTAGTACAGGCTAGCACACTTTAGTGGGCAGCCAAACAATTAAATTAAACAGCAAACAAACACGTTTCGACTTGAATTAGACTAATTTCGACTAAAATGTACTTTTAAGTGCAGATAATAAAAAATGCAGTAAATACCTATGAAAACAGTTAAAGCTTGCTCTAGGTAAGCAGTAGAAGGTAAAACAAATATAAAAAACAGCAGGATACTTAATCAGGAAAGCAGTCGCTTTTTTTCAGTTCTCTGTAGCCAGGAAGACTCAACAGGACCACGTGGAGCTGTGTCTGAGCAATATGGCAATATCCCACTAAGCAAACCTAGGGTCCAAATTGGTGGCCACATCTACTAGAGACTATCATCCAAATTGCTGACACATTTAACAAATTTTTGTCTGAATCAGTTAAATCACTAGCAAATACTTTATCCCCAGCTAGCATTACTACACCACCCTCAACAGCTAACAATCCTCCTGCATTTACTCTACAACCAGTGCCAACATCACTCATCCATAAGCTTCTCCAAAAACTTAAAACCTTGTACTCCAGCTGACCTCCTCCCAGCTGAATATCTGCAAATGGCAGCTAGTGCTCTAGCCTTCCCTATCTCCACCTTAATAAACAGAACGATTATAGAATGTACCATCCTTCCCTATCTCCACCTTAATAAACAGAATGATTATAGAATGTACCATCCTTCCCTATCTCCATCTTAATAAACAGAATTATTATAGAATGTACCATCCTTCTCTATCTCCATCTTAATAAACAGAACTAATTATAGAATGTACCATCCCTTCTCTCTGGAAAGTTGCACATATCATTCCATTGCATAAGGGTGGTAACTCAACTGAACTCGCTAACTTTCGACCCATTGCCATACTCTCTCCTTTATCAAAAATCATGGAGAAATGTATCCTCCAGCAGCTGCTCAAGCATCTCCTACAAAATAAGCTACTGGCTGACTGCCAGCATGGCTTTAGACCATTTCACAGCACTACAACTACTCTTTTATCCTTCTCCTGCTTTCCTCTGCTCTCTTTATAGACCTCTCTAAAGCCTTTGACATGGTTAATCAGTTAATGTTTGATACACTACAATCACTTTCCTTAGATACTCAGAGGCAGTCAAATGGTTTAAGTCTTATCTAGGTAACAGACAACAGGCATTCCTCTGGGACAAACGACTCACCTCCCAGTTACTTTGGGGGTCCCACAAGGCTCCATTCTGGGACCTCTCCTCTTTTCTATTTTCATTAATGATCTGAAAACTACCCTCCCCCATACCACCTGTATACAATATGCTGACGACTCAACTTTAATCTGTGCCACAGCCTCTTCAGCTGAACTCCAGTCCAGTACCCAAAAAGTACTTGCCTTGGTTGGAAATTGGTTCCATCAACGCTGTCTCCTCCTTAACCCTAAAAACTAAACTATTACTGTTCTCTATCACACAGAAGTCTACCCATATTCATTTCACAATTACATCAAATAATAGCACTATAATAGCACCCAACACAACCACCAAACTCTTAGGTGTAACAATTGATCATAATCTTAACTATGACAATCACATAAACTTAACTTCAAAACAGTTATTAGAAAACTAGGTTTCCTTTACAGGCTTAAAGCCTTTCTTACACCCTCTGCCAGGACTACTATTGCTCAAACCCATCTAATCTCCACCCTACTCTATGCCTGCCCCATATATACCAACTTATCTAAAAGTAATCTAAACAAGCTGGCAACCTCCTATAACAACATGCCAGATTTGCCACTGACTCCCCTTATAGAACCCACCACTGCCAAAATCTTAAACAGCTAGGATGGCTGGAATTTCAAAACCAGGTTCTTCAACAACTTACTATCACTCACAATGTCCTGTACCATCCCACTAATACTCCTGTACTCTGTAATCTTATTAGTCCGTATACAAATCTAAAAGCTCTACGCTCATGAAATAAGTTACTAGTTGCCACCCTTAAAGCCAATAACAAATCTGGTGACTGCCTGTTTACTAACTTTGTTGGAAAGACTTCAAACAGACTTCCAAATGATCTAACTACACTTATATCAACCCCACTGTTTAAGAACCAACTAAGAGTCTTCCTTAAATCGCAATGGTTATGTACATGTTCTAAACCAGACAGACACCCTTTCCCCTTGTTAAAATACCTCTAAACTTCCTAGCACTGATATCCATTTCTTATTCCCCTTCACTATTTGTTTACATTTCCTCTACATTTTTTTCTTTATTTTACTGTACTCTACTACATAATAAAAAACTAGCCTTCTCAGAGTTTTGTAGTATGCCACACACTGAGCATCTATGTACATAAATTGTTTG
The DNA here is from genome assembly GCF_019279795.1 of Protopterus annectens. NCBI lineage: Eukaryota > Metazoa > Chordata > Ceratodontiformes > Protopteridae > Protopterus > Protopterus annectens. The sequence continues at coordinate 133,997,816 of NC_056742.1, read as the reverse complement.
ATAGATATTCAGCTATACATTTATTTTTGCATTTTGTCTAACCCTATATTCTAAATCTGCTATACCTACTCTTCTATAGTTACATCTAATGCTCTTGATGTCATTGCACCATCTCTAACATTTTATTTATTTATTTCTCATTTTATTTCTCTTTTCCTCCTCTCACCTTACTAACTTAAATTTAATCTATGGTAAAGTGTATTTTTTCAAAAAAATATTTGGTGTTATACTGTTATTTTTCTCTAAAATTAGATGCTTTGTATCTATTATTTAATTTTATTACTGTTTTTTGGGGCTTTTCTCCCCGGGCCTCTACTGAAAATGGACATATATCCAGCTTGACTAGCCCGGTCAACAAATGTAAAATAAAATAAAATCATAAGGCCTTCTTCACGTATGTCCCCAACCTCAAATGAAGCACCCAGATCTCTTCAGAAATGGTGGTCAAGGACACCACATACACAAATCCTATAGATATAGCAAACTTGCTGGCTGACAGATTCGGTGAAAGCATAACCCTGTACCTGCCATCTTCCCCCTAAAATCTAGGGAACACATTATCACTGCTCTCTCAAAGTCAAATGACAGAGCCTTCATGGGACCTGATAACATCCCAGGCTGCATCCTACGTAAATGTGTCACCATTAGGCACCCTATTCTACCAAAGCCTGAGTACTGGCTTCACCCTAGGTGAGTGGAGGACAGCCACTGTTATCCTTTTAAACAATAGTGCAACATCCACCGATCGGGGAAATGATAGATCCATCAAATCTAACTAGCTTGATCTGCAAGATCGTGGAATTCATCAGGAACCTCATTAACAAGGTTACTGTCTTTCTCAAAACACTTTATTACACAGTTTTGCTTCATCTAGGTGAGGTCATGTCTGCTAAATTTGGCAGAGTTCTTTCAGTCAACAAAGCCATGGATGAGGCGAAGACAGTGCACACAGACTACCTTCACCGAGCAAAAGCCTTTGACACCATTCCCCACTCAGCCATAATAGACACTCTCTCTCAACCAGGCATCAATCAAGATGTTACCAGACGGGTAGAAAACTTGCTCGTTGATAACACACTTACTCAAAATAGGGGAAGAGTCCAGAAATAGTAGACCCGTAACAAGCGGCATACCCGATGGTTCGGTCTTTTGGAGTAGGAGGATAGCTGTGGTGGGTAAGTAAATTGTATGGGTGGAAAGAGGGAGGGGTAGATGTACAGATAGTGTAGATGGTTGGATAAGAATTACTGTGGGTGTGCCTATGGGGAAATAAAGGTAGATGCACTGGGGTGGGTGGAATTTGGGGTAGGGTAGGGGCGGAGTGAGCAGGCTGGAGCGGAAAACCAAAGAGGTCTGAAGAGGAGGTTTGTGAGAGTCTATCAGTAAGGTGTTATTTGCAGAGGGTAAGTTAGAATGGAAGAAAGACCTGGGTGTGTTGGATGACAGTGAACTATGAGAAACTAGAGCGAGTGAGTAGGAAAAGAGATGTTACAGCTAGAGTGAAGTAATAGAGCTTAGGAGATACAGTGGGAAGGGGGAAGGTTAGAGCTGTGAGAGAATACCTACAATACATGCAGTGAAGTCAATTTGGGGAAGGGAGTCACCAGGTGGATAGGTAGAAAAATACACCTTACTCCACTAGGATATCCTCAGGGCCAAATAGAACTAAACAAGATAGTGGTTGGTGTAAGTGGGGGGGAAGAGAACATAGAGACTAGAATAAGGGACTAGTTGTGATAGTTCTATGTGAGACTGGGTTTATGGTGTGTGTGGTTACCTTCTCCTCCTGTCTAGTTTCGCCAGTCCTGAGTTGAGAGAGCTCAGCCTCCAATTTGGCTATATAGTTGCATCTCTCACATGTATTTGTGTTTTGTGGGAGGAGGAGAGGGTTGTCTGTGTACATGAGGCAATTGTAACATTGCCCCAATATTCCCAGATTCACCAGCTGAGCAGGAGAGGACGCTAGCAACTGACCCTTTGACATGCTAGAAGAAATGAAAAAGTTTGCTGTGTAACTGAGTCTGAAAGGACCTATAGGGAAGTGAGTACTCAAGGGGGTTTTAAGCTAGTGAAGTACTTTGTATAATATAGAAGTGCTTTACCTGACTAAAAATGCTTTAGGAACAAGTGCTGAGCTTTACAGATAGAGAATAGACTGTTTAGATTACAAGTAGAGCAGTTCTAAGGGAAAAAATGAAGAGCAGACTTTACGGAGCCAGAAATAGTTTAACGGCGCTGCCCGATGGTGCTCTAGTGGCAACTCCGCGCTAAATGCAGAAAAGGCAATAAGTCAGTAGTACAGGCTAGCACACTTTAGTGGGCAGCCAAACAATTAAATTAAACAGCAAACAAACACTTTTCGACTTGAATTAGACTAATTTCGACTAAAATGTACTTTTAAGTGCAGATAATAAAAATGCAGTAAATAACTATGAAATCAGTTAAAGCTTGCTCTAGGTAAGCAGTAGAAGGTAAAACTAATATAAACAAACAGCCGGATACTTAATCAGGAAAGCAGTCGCTTTTTTTCAGTTCTCTGTAGCCAGGAAGACTCAACAGGACCACGTGGAGCTGTGTCTGAGCAATATGGCTTCAAAAAAATGCCAGAGGCAGATTTTAACCAGGGAACTTCAAAAGAGCTAGAAATGGTCCAAAATGACCAATTACTACAGCTTCTTGTGCTGAGGTCACTTCCCTCAAGGACAGGTAGGCTATTCAAGGTTCCCCACTCCCACTGGTGAGCTAAGAAACTTCCTTCTATCCAAGTAAGGCAATGGACAACACAGGAACTACAGCAAAGCCCAGGATACAGCAAGGCCTGTAAACTGGTCTAACTAGTTTAGGAGAGGCAGGAAAACAAGGAATATTTTTTTTGTTTTTTTGTTTTTAAATAGAAACACACAGAATCGCAGAAGATGCAATAAGTCAGTAGTACGCGGCTTAGCACACTTTAGTGGGCAGCCAAACAATTAAATTGAAACAGCAAAACAAACACTTTCTCAATTTGAATTCGACTAATTTCGAAAGTAAAATGTACTTTGGCGCAGATAATAAAAAAATGCAGTAAATAACTATGAAAACAGTTAAAGCTTTTGCTCAGGTAAGCAGTAGAAGGTAAAACAAATATAAAAACAGCAGGATACTTAATCAGGAAAGCAGTCGCTTTTTTTCAGTTCTCTGTAGCCAGGAAGACTCAACAGGACTACGTGGAGCTGGGTCTGAGCAATATGGCAATATCCCACTAAGCAAACCTAGGGTCCAAATTGGTGGACATCTACTAGAGACTATCATCCAAATTGCTGACATTTAACAAATTTTGTCTGAATCAGTTAAATCACTAGCTTTTTCCCCAGTACATTCACTACCAAATTGCCCTGAACACATTTAACAAATTTT